>NW_024609524.1:0-15000 GCF_018296145.1 Oncorhynchus tshawytscha
TACCCCATAATGACATCACAACACCCCATAATGACATCACAACACCCCATAATGACATCACAACACCCCATAATGACATCACAACACCCCATAATGACATCACAACACCCCATAATGACATCAAAATACCCCATAATGACATCACAACACCCCATAATGACATCAAAATACCCCATAATGACATCACAACACCCCATAATGACATCACAACACCCCATAATGACATCAAAATACCCCATAATGACATCAAAATACCCCATAATGACATCACAACACCCCATAATGACATCACAACACCCCATAATGACATCGAAATACCCCATAATGACATCACAACACCCCATAATGACATCACAACACCCCATAATGACATCAAAATACCCCATAATGACATCAAAATACCCCATAATGACATCACAACACCCCATAATGACATCACAATACCCCATAATGACATCACAACACCCCATAATGACATCACAACACCCCATAATGACATCAAAATACCCCATAATGACATCACAATACCCCGTAATGACATCACAATACCCCATATTGACATCACAATACCCCATAATGACATCACAATACCCCATAATGGCATCACAACACCCCATAATGACATCAAAATACACCATAATGACATCACAACACCCCATAATGACATCACAACACCCCATAATGACATCACAACACCCCATAATGACATCACAACACCCCATAATGACATCACAACACCCCATAATGACATCAAAATACCCCATAATGACATCACAACACCCCATAATGACATCAAAATACCCCATAATGACATCACAACACCCCATAATGACATCACAACACCCCATAATGACATCAAAATACCCCATAATGACATCAAAATACCCCATAATGACATCACAACACCCCATAATGACATCACAACACCCCATAATGACATCGAAATACCCCATAATGACATCACAACACCCCATAATGACATCACAACACCCCATAATGACATCAAAATACCCCATAATGACATCAAAATACCCCATAATGACATCACAACACCCCATAATGACATCACAATACCCCATAATGACATCACAACACCCCATAATGACATCACAACACCCCATAATGACATCAAAATACCCCATAATGACATCACAATACCCCGTAATGACATCACAATACCCCATAATGACATCACAATACCCCATAATAATGACATCACAATACCCCATAATGACATCACAACACCCCATAATGACATCAAAATACACCATAATGACATCACAACACCCCATAATGACATCACAACACCCCATAATGACATCAAAATACCCCATGACATCAAAATACCCCATAATGACATCACAACACCCCATAATGACATCACAATACCCCATAATGACATCACAACACCCCATAATGACATCACAACACCCCATAATGACATCAAAATACCCCATAATGACATCACAACACCCCATAATGACATCACAACACCCCATAATGACATCGAAATACCCCATAATGACATCACAACACCCCATAATGACATCACAACACCCCATAATGACATCAAAATACCCCATAATGACATCAAAATACCCCATAATGACATCACAACACCCCATAATGACATCACAATACCCCATAATGACATCACAACACCCCATAATGACATCAAAATACACCATAATGACATCACAACACCCCATAATGACATCACAACACCCCATAATGACATCAAAATACCCCATAATGACATCAAAATACCCCATAATGACATCACAACACCCCATAATGACATCACAATACCCCATAATGACATCACAACACCCCATAATGACATCACAACACCCCATAATGACATCAAAATACCCCATAATGACATCACAATACCCCGTAATGACATCACAATACCCCATAATGACATCACAATACCCCATAATGACATCACAACACCCCATAATGACATCACAACACCCCATAATGACATCAAAATACACCATAATGACATCACAACACCCCATAATGACATCACAACACCCCATAATGACATCAAAATACCCCATGACATCAAAATACCCCATAATGACATCACAACACCCCATAATGACATCACAATACCCCATAATGACATCACAACACCCCATAATGACATCACAACACCCCATAATAACATCAAAATACCCCATAATGACATCACAATACCCCATAATGACATCACAATACCCCATAATGACATCACAATACCCCATAATGACATCACAACACCCCATAATGACATCACAACACCCCATAATGACATCAAAATACCCCATAATGACATCACAATACCCCATAATGGCATCACAACACCCCATAATGACATCAAAATACCCCATAATGACATCAAAATACCCCATAATGACATCACAACACCCCATAATGACATCACAACACCCCATAATGACATCAAAATACCCCATAATGACATCACAATACCCCGTAATGACATCACAATACCCCATAATGACATCACAATACCCCATAATGACATCACAATACCCCATAATGACATCAAAATACCCCATAATGACATCACAACACCCCATAATGACATCACAACACCCCATAATGACATCAAAATACCCCATAATGACATCAAAATACCCCATAATGACATCACAACACCCCATAATAATATCACAATACCCCATAATGACATCACAACACCCCATAATGACATCACAACACCCCATAATGACATCACAATACCCCATAATGACATCACAATACCCCATAATGACATCACAACACCCCATAATGACATCACAACACCCCATAATGACATCAAAATACCCCATAATGACATCACAATACCCCATAATGGCATCACAACACCCCATAATGACATCAAAATACCCCATAATGACATCACAATACCCGTAATGACATCACAACACCCCATAATGACATCACAACACCCCATAATGACATCACAACACCCCATAATGACATCACAACACCCCATAATGACATCACAATACCCCATAATGACATCACAATACCCCATAATGACATCACAACACCCCATAATGACATCACAACACCCCATAATGACATCAAAATACCCCATAATGACATCAAAATACCCCATAATGACATCACAACACCCCATAATGACATCACAACACCCCATAATGACATCGAAATACCCCATAATGACATCACAACACCCCATAATGACATCACAACACCCCATAATGACATCAAAATACCCCATAATGACATCAAAATACCCCATAATGACATCACAACACCCCATAATGACATCACAATACCCCATAATGACATCACAACACCCCATAATGACATCACAACACCCCATAATGACATCAAAATACCCCATAATGACATCACAATACCCGTAATGACATCACAATACCCCATAATGACATCACAATACCCCATAATAATGACATCACAATACCCCATAATGACATCACAACACCCCATAATGACATCAAAATACACCATAATGACATCACAACACCCCATAATGACATCACAACACCCCATAATGACATCAAAATACCCCATGACATCAAAATACCCCATAATGACATCACAACACCCCATAATGACATCACAATACCCCATAATGACATCACAACACCCCATAATGACATCACAACACCCCATAATGACATCAAAATACCCCATAATGACATCACAACACCCCATAATGACATCACAACACCCCATAATGACATCGAAATACCCCATAATGACATCACAACACCCCATAATGACATCACAACACCCCATAATGACATCAAAATACCCCATAATGACATCAAAATACCCCATAATGACATCACAACACCCCATAATGACATCACAATACCCCATAATGACATCACAACACCCCATAATGACATCACAACACCCCATAATGACATCACAATACCCCATAATGACATCAAAATACCCCATAATGACATCACAACACCCCATAATGACATCACAATACCCCATAATGACATCACAACACCCCATAATGACATCACAACACCCCATAATGACATCAAAATACCCCATAATGACATCACAATACCCCGTAATGACATCACAATACCCCATAATGACATCACAATACCCCATAATGACATCACAACACCCCATAATGACATCACAACACCCCATAATGACATCAAAATACACCATAATGACATCACAACACCCCATAATGACATCACAACACCCCATAATGACATCAAAATACCCCATGACATCAAAATACCCCATAATGACATCACAACACCCCATAATGACATCACAATACCCCATAATGACATCACAACACCCCATAATGACATCACAACACCCCATAATAACATCAAAATACCCCATAATGACATCACAATACCCCATAATGACATCACAATACCCCATAATGACATCACAATACCCCATAATGACATCACAACACCCCATAATGACATCACAACACCCCATAATGACATCAAAATACCCCATAATGACATCACAATACCCCATAATGGCATCACAACACCCCATAATGACATCAAAATACCCCATAATGACATCAAAATACCCCATAATGACATCACAACACCCCATAATGACATCACAACACCCCATAATGACATCAAAATACCCCATAATGACATCACAATACCCCGTAATGACATCACAATACCCCATAATGACATCACAATACCCCATAATGACATCACAATACCCCATAATGACATCAAAATACCCCATAATGACATCACAACACCCCATAATGACATCACAACACCCCATAATGACATCAAAATACCCCATAATGACATCAAAATACCCCATAATGACATCACAACACCCCATAATAATATCACAATACCCCATAATGACATCACAACACCCCATAATGACATCACAACACCCCATAATGACATCACAATACCCCATAATGACATCACAATACCCCATAATGACATCACAACACCCCATAATGACATCACAACACCCCATAATGACATCAAAATACCCCATAATGACATCACAATACCCCATAATGACAACACCCCATAATGACATCAAAATACCCCATAATGACATCACAATACCCCGTAATGACATCACAACACCCCATAATGACATCACAACACCCCATAATGACATCACAACACCCCATAATGACATCACAACACCCCATAATGACATCACAATACCCCATAATGACATCACAATACCCCATAATGACATCACAACACCCCATAATGACATCACAACACCCCATAATGACATCAAAATACCCCATAATGACATCACAATACCCCATAATGGCATCACAACACCCCATAATGACATCACAACACCCCATAATGACATCACAATACCCCATAATGACATCACAACACCCCATAATGACATCAAAATACCCCATGACATCAAAATACCCCATAATGACATCACAACACCCCATAATGACATCACAATACCCCATAATGACATCACAACACCCCATAATGACATCACAACACCCCATAATAACATCAAAATACCCCATAATGACATCACAATACCCCATAATGACATCACAATACCCCATAATGACATCACAATACCCCATAATGACATCACAACACCCCATAATGACATCACAACACCCCATAATGACATCAAAATACCCCATAATGACATCACAATACCCCATAATGGCATCACAACACCCCATAATGACATCAAAATACCCCATAATGACATCAAAATACCCCATAATGACATCACAACACCCCATAATGACATCACAACACCCCATAATGACATCAAAATACCCCATAATGACATCACAATACCCCATAATGACATCACAATACCCCATAATGACATCACAATACCCCATAATGACATCACAATACCCCATAATGACATCAAAATACCCCATAATGACATCACAACACCCCATAATGACATCACAACACCCCATAATGACATCAAAATACCCCATAATGACATCAAAATACCCCATAATGACATCACAACACCCCATAATGACATCACAATACCCCATAATGACATCACAACACCCCATAATGACATCACAACACCCCATAATGACATCACAATACCCCATAATGACATCACAATACCCCATAATGACATCACAAC
This sequence comes from Oncorhynchus tshawytscha, assembly GCF_018296145.1. Classification (NCBI taxonomy): domain Eukaryota; kingdom Metazoa; phylum Chordata; class Actinopteri; order Salmoniformes; family Salmonidae; genus Oncorhynchus; species Oncorhynchus tshawytscha. The sequence continues at coordinate 6,160 of NW_024609524.1, forward strand.
ACCCCATAATGACATCACAACACCCCATAATGACATCAAAATACCCCATAATGACATCACAATACCCCATAATGACATCACAACACCCCATAATGACATCAAAATACCCCATAATGACATCACAATACCCCATAATGACATCACAACACCCCATAATGACATCACAACACCCCATAATGACATCACAACACCCCATAATGACATCACAACACCCCATAATGACATCACAATACCCCATAATGACATCACAATACCCCATAATGACATCACAACACCCCATAATGACATCACAACACCCCATAATGACATCAAAATACCCCATAATGACATCACAATACCCCATAATGACATCACAACACCCCATAATGACATCAAAATACCCCATAATGACATCACAATACCCCATAATGACATCACAATACCCCATAATGACATCACAATACCCCATAATGACATCACAACACCCCATAATGACATCAAAATACCCCATAATGACATCACAACACCCCATAATGACATCACAACACCCCATAATGACATCACAACACCCCATAATGACATCACAATACCCCGTGATGACAAAGAGAAAACAAGGTTTTAGTAAAACATTTGAACAGAAAAACCTTCCTTACATCAGTATTCAGACCCTTTGCTATGAGACTCGACATGGAGCTCAGGTGCATCCTGTTTCCATTGATCATCCTTGAGATGTTCCTACAACTTGATTGGAGTCCACCGGTAATAAATTCAATTGGTTGGACATGATTTAGAAAGACACACACCTGTCAATATAAGGTCCCACAGTTGACAGTGCATGTCAGAGCCATGAGGTTGAAGGAATTATTCGTAGAGCTCCGAGACAGGATTGTGTCGAGGCACAGATCTGGGGAAGGGTACCAAAACATTTCTGCAGTATTGAAGGTCCCCAAGAACGCAGTGGCCTCCATCATTATTAAATGGAAGAAGTTTGGAGGGCAAACTTGCCCCCGCACGGCCAAACTGAGCAATCGATGGAGAAGGGCTTTGGTCAGGGAGGTGACTAAGAACCAGATGACAGAGCTCTCGAGTTCCTCTGTGGAGATGGGAGAACCAACCAGAAGGACAACCATCTCTGCATCATTCGGCTACCGAGTGCCACAGCGGTCTAAGGCACTGCATTTCAGTACTAGAGGCGTCACTACATACACCCAGGTACGAATCCAGGCTGTATCACAACCGGCCGTGATTGGAAGTCCCATAAGGGCGGAGCACAATTGGCCCAACGTTGTCAGGTTTTGCCCGGTGTCATGCCGTCATTATAAATAAGAATTTGTTCTTAACTGACTTGTTCAATGAAATAAAAATAATAAAAAATGTTGAGATCCCGAGGTCCGTTCACGTGCCTTTCATCCTCCTTGTCCCCATGTTGCAAGGATCTGGACACAATTCCTGGAAGATGAATATGCTCTACTTCCTATTGAGCATGTTTGGGATGCTCTGGATCGACATGTAGGACAGCGTGTTCCAGTTCCTCCATACTCACCAGACATGTCACCTATTGAGCATGTTTGGGATGCTCTGGATCGACATGTAGGACAGCGTGTTCCAGTTCCTCCATACTCACCAGACATGTCACCTATTGAGCATGTTTGGGATGCTCTGGATCGACGTGTAGGACAGCGTGTTCCAGTTCCTCCATGGCCTGCATACTCACCAGACATGTCACATATTGATCATGTTGTTTTTATGCATCTGTAACCAAGTGGTACCAAGTCCAAAAGGCTCCTTAACAGCTTCCCCATAAGACTGATGAACAATTAATCAAATAGCTACCCGGAGGGTTGAATAAAGAGAGAGGAGACATGAGGGTTTAATAAAGAGATAGGAGACATGGAGACATGAGGGTTTTAATAAAGAGATTGGAGACATGGAGACATGAGGGTTTAATAAAGAGATAGGAGACATGGAGACATGAGGGTTTAATAAAGAGATAGGAGACATGGAGACATGAGGGTTTAATAAAGAGATAGGAGACATGGAGACATGAGGGTTTAATAAAGAGATTGGAGACATGAGGGTTTAATAAAGAGATGGAGACATGGAGATGAGGGTTTAATAAAGAGATAGGAGACATGGAGACATGAGGGTTTAATAAAGAGATAGGAGACATGAGGGTTTAATAAAGAGACATGGAGACATGAGGGTTTAATAAAGAGATGGAGACATGAGGGTTTAATAAAGAGATAGGAGACATGAGGGTTTAATAAAGAGATGGAGACATGAGACATGAGAGGTTAATAAAAGAGATAGGAGACATGGAGACATGAGGGTTTAATAAAGAGATAGGAGACATGGAGACATGGAGACATGAGGGTTTAATAAAGAGATAGGAGACATGGAGACATGAGGGTTTAATTAATGGAGAAAGGGTTTAATAAAGAGACATGGAGACATGAGGGTTTAATAAAGAGATAGGAGACATGGAGACATGAGGGTTTAATAAAGAGATAGGAGACATGGAGACATGAGGGTTTAATAAAGAGATAGGAGACATGAGGGTTTAATAAAGAGATGGAGACATGAGGGTTTAATAAAGAGATAGGAGACATGGAGACATGAGGGTTTAATTGAGGGTTTAATAAAGAGATAGGAGACATGGAGACATGAGGGTTTAATAATAAATGGAGAGGGTTTAATAAAGAGATAGGAGACATGGAGACATGAGGGTTTAATAAAGAGATGGAGACATGGAGACATGAGGGTTTAATAAAGAGATAGGAGACATGGAGACATGAGGGTTTAATAAAGAGATAGGAGACATGGAGACATGAGGGTTTAATAAAGAGATAGGAGACATGGAGACATGAGGGTTTAATAAAGAGATAGGAGACATGAGGGTTTAATAAAGAGATAGGAGACATGAGGGTTTAATAAAGAGAAGAGACATGGAGACATGAGGGTTTAATAAAGAGATAGGAGACATGGAGACATGAGGGTTTAATAAAGAGATAGGAGACATGGAGACATGAGGGTTTAATAAAGAGATAGGAGACATGGAGACATGAGGGTTTAATAAAGAGATAGGAGACATGGAGACATGAGGGTTTAATAAAGAGATAGGAGACATGAGGGAGATAGGAGACATGGAGACATGAGGGTTTAATAAAGAGATAGGAGACATGGAGACATGAGGGTTTTTAAGAGATAGGAGACATGGAGACATAGGAGACATGGAGGGTTTAATAAAGAGATGAGGGTTTAATAAAGACATAGGAGACATGGAGACATGAGGGTTTAATAAAGAGATAGGAGACATGGAGACATGAGGGTTTAATAAAGAGATAGGAGACATGGAGACATGAGGGTTTAATAAAGAGATAGGAGACATGGAGACATGAGGGTTTAATAAAGAGATAGGAGACATGGAGACATGAGGGTTTAATAAAAGAGATGGAGACATGAGGGTTTAATAAAGAGATGGAGACATGAGGGTTTAATAAAGAGATAGGAGACATGGAGACATGAGGGTTTAATAAAGAGATAGGAGACATGGAGACATGAGGGTTTAATAATAAAGAGATGAGGGTTTAATAAAGAGATAGGAGACATGGAGACATGAGGGTTTAATAAAGAGATAGGAGACATGGAGACATGAGGGTTTAATAAAGAGATAGGAGACATGGAGATGAGGGTTTAATAAAGAGATAGGAGACATGGAGACATGAGGGTTTAATAAAGAGATAGGAGACATGGAGACATGAGGGTTTAATAAAGAGACATAAAGAGAATAAAGAGGAGACATGGAGACATGAGGGTTTAATAAAGAGATAGGAGACATGGAGACATGAGGGTTTAATAAAGAGATAGGAGACATGGAGACATGAGGGTTTAATAAAGAGATAGGAGACATGGAGACATGAGGGTTTAATAAAGAGATAGGAGACATGGAGACATGAGGGTTTAATAAAGAGATAGGAGACATGGAGACATGAGGGTTTAATAAAGAGATAGGAGACATGGAGACATGAGGGTTTAATAAAGAGATAGGAGACATGGAGACATGAGGGTTTAATAAAGAGATAGGAGACATGGAGACATGAGGGTTTAATAAAGAGATAGGAGACATGAGGGTTTAATAAAGAGATAGGAGACATGGAGACATGAGGGTTTAATAAAGAGATAGGAGACATGGAGACCTGAGGGTTTAATAAAGAGATAGGAGACATGAGGGTTTAATAAAGAGATAGGAGACATGGAGACATGAGGGTTTAATAAAGAGATAGGAGACATGGAGACATGAGGGTTTAATAAAGAGATAGGAGACATGGAGACATGAGGGTTTAATAAAGAGATAGGAGACATGGAGACCTGAGGGTTTAATAAAGAGATAGGAGACATGGAGACATGAGGGTTTAATAAAGAGATAGGAGACATGGAGACCTGAGGGTTTAATAAAGAGATAGGAGACATGGAGACATGAGGGTTTAATAAAGAGAAGGAGACATGAGGGTTTAATAAAGAGATGGAGACATGGAGATGAGGGAGAGATGGAGACATGAGGGTTTAATAAAGAGATAGGAGACATGGAGACATGAGGGTTTAATAAAGAGATAGGAGACATGGAGACATGAGGGTAAAGAGATTGGAGACATGAGGGTTTAATAAAGAGATAGAGACATGGAGACATGAGGGTTTAATAAAGAGATAGGAGACATGGAGACATGAGGGTTTAATAAAGAGATAGGAGACATGGAGACATGAGGGTTTAATAAAGAGATAGGAGACATGACATGAGGGTTTAATAGGAGACATGAGGGTTTAATAAAGAGATTGGAGACATGAGGGTTTAATAAAGAGATAGGAGACATGGAGACATGAGGGTTTAATAAAGAGATAGGAGACATGAGGGTTTAATAAAGAGATAGGAGACATGGAGACCTGAGGGTTTAATAAAGAGATAGGAGACATGGAGACATGAGGGTTTAATAAAGAGATAGGAGACATGGAGACATGAGGGTTTAATAAAGAGATAGGAGACATGGAGACATGAGGGTTTAATAAAGAGATAGGAGACATGGAGACATGAGGGTTTAATAAAGAGATAGGAGACATGGAGACATGAGGGTTTAATAAAAAGAGACATGGAGACATGAGGGTTTAATAAAGAAAGAGATAGGAGACATGGGAGGGTTTAATAAAGAGATAGGAGACATGGAGACATGAGGGTTTAATAAAGAGATAGGAGACATGGAGACATGAGGGTTTAATAAAGAGATAGGAGACATGGAGACATGAGGGTTTAATAAAGAGATAGGAGACATGGAGACATGAGGGTTTAATAAAGAGATAGGAGACATGGAGACATGAGGGTTTAATAAAGAGATAGGAGACATGGAGACATGAGGGTTTAATAAAACATTTATTCTGAGCACATCTGTACAGCAACGGATCAACACAGCAGATCCCAACACAGATATATTACAACCTTAAATCAACCACTACTTTATTTAACCAACCATAACCTCAACACAGCAGATCCCATACAACATATTACAACCTTAAATCAACCACTACTTTATTTAACCAACCATAACCTCAACACAGCAGATCCCATACAACATATTACAACCTCAAATCAGCCACACTTTATAACCTTTTCTTCCCAAAGAGCAGAAAAATACATGTCAATATAGTTATTAATCAGGATCGTCATCATCGTTAACGTGAGGAGAACAGGATGACTAAAAAATGACTCCTTTATGGATCAGGACGTATGGATTTTATATCATATCACTATAGTTATTAATCAGCGTTATGCTGTAGAATCCAGTCAGGGCCGTGATTCCACTGGCTGAAGGATCGTCATCATTAATGAGAGGAAAACAGGATGACTCCTTTATGGATCAGAACGTGGGGATTCTATATCATATCACTACTCCGGATACTATATCGGCTTTACGGGGTCAGGGCTACATTGTATGGGTTAGAGTTAAATTGTATGGGTCAGGGCTACATTGTATGGGTTAGAGTTCAATTGTAAGGGTCAGGGCTACATTGTATGGGTCAGGGCAACATTGTATGGGTTAGAGTTATATTGTGTGGGTTAGAGTTACATTGTATGGGTCAGGGCTACATTGTATGGGTCAGGGCTACATTGTATGGGTTAGAGTTACGTTGTATGGGTCAGGGTTACATTGTATGGGTCAGAGTAATATTGTATGTGTTAGAGTTATACTGTATGGGAAAATCACATGACTTTAAAATAAAAACAAAGACTTTATAATTTATAGCAGATAAAACACAGCCAAGGCACAGAAAGATGAAGAGGAAAGAAGAGTGCTCAACAGACATAGCAGGGTCAGGGGTTAAGGGGGGTTGACATGACAACAAGAGAATACACTGCAGCAGGAGGAAGACTGGGCTGTGTTCAGCACGGAGCAACGTTCAGGAACGTTCAGCACGGAGCAACGCTCAGGAACGTTCAGCACGGAGCAACGCTCAGGAACGTTCAGCACGGAGCAACGCTCAGGAACGTTCAGCACGGAGCAACGCTCAGGAACGTTCAGCACGGAGCAACGTTCAGGAACGTTCAGCACGGAGCAACGTTCAGGAACGTTCAGCACGGAGCAACGTTCAGGAACGTTCAGCACGGAGCAACGCTCAGGAACGTTCAGCACGGAGCAACGTTCAGGAACGTTCAGCACGGAGCAACGCTCAGGAACGTTCAGCACGGAGCAACGTTCAGGAACGTTCAGCAGCGTTAGAACGTTCAAGAACATTGAGCAAAGTTATAACAATCAGGAACGTTCAGCACGGAGCAACGTTCAGGGACGTTCGGCAGAGTTATAACGCTCAGAAACGTTCATCAGAGTAAAAATGCTCAGGAACGTTCAGCAGAGTTATAACGTTCAGGAACGTTCAGCAGAGTTATAACGTTCAGGAACGTTGAGCAGAGTTATAACGTTCAGGAACGTTCAGCAGAGTTATAACGTTCAGGAACGTTGAGCAGAGTTATAACGTTCAGGAACGTTCAGCAGAGTTATAATGTTCAGGAACGTTGAGCAGAGTTATAACGTTCATGAACGTTCAGCATGGAGCAACGTTCCAGACATTCAACACAGAGCTACGTTCAGATTCAGCAGAGTTATAATGTTCAGGAACATTTAGCAAGGTTATAAAACGATCAAGAACGTTCAGCACCGAGCAACGTTTAGGAACATTTAGCAGAGTTACGTTCAATGCACCAGGACTCAGTACAGAGTTAACACACACTGGGGCATCAGTCTCAGACTGTGTTCCAAATGGACCCCTATTCCCCCATGTAGAGCACTACCCCTGGGGACACTACAGAGGGAATAGGGGGCACTACAGAGGGAATAGGGGGCACTACAGAGGGAATAAGGGGCACTACAGAGGGAATAAAGGGCACTACAGAGGGAATAGGGGGCACTACAGAGGGAATAGAGGGCACTACAGAGGGAATAGGGGACACTACAGAGGGAATAGAGGGCACTACAGAGGGAATAGAGGGCACTACAGAGGACACTACAGAGGGAATAGAGGGCACTACAGAGGGCAATACAGAGGGAATAGGGGGCACTACAGAGGGAATAGGGGACACTACAGAGGGAATAGGGGGCACTACAGAGGGAATAGAGGGCGCTACAGTGGGAATAGGGGGCACTACAGAGGGAATAGAGGGCACAACAGAGGGAATAGAGGGCACTACTGAGGGAATAGGGGGCCATTTAGGACCCATTCTGAGACTCAGCATAAGGGCTCATACAGCATAGAGGCAGTTAGATACTTTATATTTTACACTTTAAAAATCACCACATGGATGACAGGGTTAACACTGGAACCGCCCGGAGTTCAACCTCCCTTTTGTCGTCCATTGAACACCGTGACTGTTGATGAGGGGGGAGTTTCACCACATGGACTGACAGGGGACAACACTGGAACCTGTCCGGAGTTCAACCTCCCTTTCTAGTGCACTACTTTAGACCACAGCCCTGTGGGCTGGGAGGCAGACGCAGGGGATAGGGTGCTACATCTGGGACAGATTCTCTCACGGTTCTAGAAGTAGAATACTACCGGCAGGATTCTGTCCCGGGTCACCGGTGCAGCAGGAAGATTCCATACCGAGAGGGAGTGGAGACTCCCTCCAGTAACTAAACGTCCTCTCACTGTCAACTGGGTTTATTTACAGCAAACTTAACATGTGTAAATATTTGTATGAACATAACAAGATTCAACAACTGAGACATAAACTGAACAAGTTCCACAGACATGTGACTAACAGAAATGGAATAATGTGTCCCTGAACAAAGGGGGGGGGGGGGTCACAATCAAAAGTAACAGTCAGTATCTGTTGTGGCCACCAGCTGCATTAAGTACTGCAGTGCATCTCTTCCTCATGGACTGCACCAGATTTGCCAGTTCTTGCTGTGAGATGTTACCCCACTCTTCCACCAACGCACCTGCAAGTTCCAGACATTTCTGGGGGGAATGGCCCTAGCCCTCACCCTCCGATCCAACAGGTCCCAGACATTTCTGGGGGGAATGGCCCTAGCCCTCACCCTCCGATCCAACAGGTCCCAGACATTTCTGGGGGGAATGGCCCTAGCCCTCACCCTCCGATCCAACAGGTCCCAGACATTTCTGGGGGGGAATGGCCCTAGCCCTCACCCTCCGATCCAACAGGTCCCAGACATCTCTGGGGGGGAATGGCCCTAGCCCTCACCCTCCGATCCAACAGTTCCCAGACATTTCTGGGGGAATGGCCCTGGGGGAATGGCCCTCCCAGACAGCCCTCACCCTCCGATCCAACAGGTCCCAGACATTTCTGGGGGAATGGCCCTA
>NW_024609524.1:22500-40000 GCF_018296145.1 Oncorhynchus tshawytscha
CTCACTGGTGTGTGTGTGTGTGTGTGTGTGTGTGTGTGTGTGTGTGTCTCCTCACTGGTGTGTGTGTGTGTGTCTCCTCACTGGTTGTGTGTGTGTGTGTCTCCTGTGTGTGTCTAATCACTGGTTGTGTGTGTGTGTGTGTCTCCTCACTGGCTGTGTGTGTGTGTGTGTCTCCTCACTGGTTGTGTGTGTGTGTGTGTGTCTCCTCACTGTGTGTGTGTGTGTGTCTAATCACTGTGTGTGTGTGTGTGTGTCTAATCACTGGTGTGTGTGTGTGTGTGTCTCCTCACTGGCTGTGTGTGTGTGTGTGTCTCCTCACTGGCTGTGTGTGTGTGTGTGTCTCCTCACTGGCTGTGTGTGTGTGTGTGTCTCCTCACTGGCTGTGTGTGTGTGTGTGTCTCCTCACTGGCTGTGTGTGTGTGTGTGTCTCCTCACTGTGTGTGTGTGTGTGTGTGTCTCCTCACTGGCTGTGTGTGTCTCCTCACTGGCTGTGTGTGTGTGTGTGTGTGTCTCCTCACTGGTTGTGTGTGTGTGTGTGTCTCCTCACTGGCTGTGTGTGTGTGTGTCTCCTCACTGGCTGTGTGTGTGTGTGTGTGTGTGTCTCCTCACTGGCTGGTGTGTGTCTCCTCACTGGCTGTGTGTGTGTGTGTCTCCTCACTGGCTGTGTGTGTGTGTGTGTCTCCTCACTGGTTGTGTGTGTGATCCTGGTTAATCTTCTGCTCCACAGCTTCCAGAGCTGCAGCTAGGGAGGCGCTGGTCTCCTCCAACCTCAGATGATGCACCTCCTCTTCTTCCTCCTCCTCCCCTACTTGGGCTGGAGCCTCCTCCTTGGTCTGCTCCTCCTCCTTCTCTCTCCTTCTCTCAACTCTCCTCTCCACCTCCTCTGTCTCTCTCCTTCTCTCAACTCTTCTCTCCTCCTCCTTCTCTCTCCTTCTCTCAACTCTCCTCTCCTCCTCCTTCTCTCTCCTTCTCTCAACTCTCCTCTCCTCCTCCACCTCCTCCTTCTCTCTCCTCCTCTCAACTCTCTTCTCCTCCTCCACCTTCTCAACTTCTCTCCGGTCCTCTTTTAGTCTTTCTTCCTCCCTCCCTCTCTCCTCCCTCTCCTCCCCCTCCCTCCCCACCAGCAGGTCGACAGAGAGGCCAGAAATAGAGGAGCGGGGAGGCTTGACGGGGTGGGGGGTGGAACCGGGGGTGGAGGGGGTCTGGGGAGTGGAGGGGCTGGTGGCGGGAGAGGAGGAGGAGGTGTAGGGGGGGACAGGGGACAGGGAGGGAGGGGTGAGGGTGTCTGGGACAGGGAGAGGTCTAGGGAGAGGGGTGGGGGAGGAGAGTGAGGGTTTGGTGGGTTTAGGACCGGTGGGAGGAGGGCAGGGTTTGAAGGAGACTGGGGGAGGCATCCACCTCGGATCTGCTGGGGAAAAAAACAGAGAAAAAAACGGTTTAGAGGTCAGAGGTCAGGGATAGGGTTAAACTCACCAGGACGGTCAGCTTCAGGCCCAGGTAAGGGGTCTTGTCTGGTCTGGGTTGGGTTTAGAGGTCAGGGGTCAGGGATTATGGTTAAACTCACCAGGACTATCAGCTTCAGGCCCAGGTAAGGGGACTTGTCTGGTCTGGGTTAGGTTTAGAGGTCAGGGGTCAGGGATTAGGGTTAAACTCACCAGGACTGTCAGCTTCAGGTCCAGGTAAGGGGACTTGTCTGGTCGGGGTTAGGTTCAGAGGTCAAGGATTAGGGTTAAACTCACCAGGACTGTCAGCTTCAGGTCCAGGTAAGGGGACTTGTCTGGTCGGGGTTAGGTTCAGAGGTCAAGGATTAGGGTTAAACTCACCAGGACTGTCAGCTTCAGGTCCAGGTAAGGGGACTTGTCTGGTCGGGGTTAGGTTCAGAGGTCAGGGATGAGGGTTAAACTCACCAGGACTGTCAGCTTCAAGCCCAGGTACGGGGACTTGTCTGGTCTGGGTTTAGAGGTCAGAGGTCAGGGTTAGGTTTAGAGGTCAGGGGTCAGGGTTGGGTTTAGAGGTCAGGGATAGGGTTAAACTCACCAGGACTGTCAGGTTCAGGCCCATGTAAGGGGACAAGTCTGGTCGGGGTTAGGTTTAGAGGTCAGAGGTAAGGGGTCTGGTCTGGGTTAGGTTCAGAGGTCAGGGGTCAAGGATTAGGGTTAAACTCACCAGGACTGTCAGCTTCAGGCCCAGGCAAGGGGACGCGTCTGGTCGGGGTGGGGGGGTCCTGCTGCTGTCTCCTCACGGCCGCCATCGAGGGTTTGGGCGACACCGGCGGCTTCAGCGGCTTCCTGACTTCTGGCCTATCACAGCTCTCCCTGCGAGAGGCCACCTCCCCCTCAGCCTCCGACCCGGGCCGCATCCGCAGGATGATGCGGTGTGATTGGTCGACCCCTCCGTTCACCTGCTGGGGGGCCAACTGGCTGCAATGCAATTGGTCAATGCTGCTCTCTGGTTGGTCAACGCTCTTCCTGCTGCTGTCTGTTTGGCCGCTGCCAGGTGTAGCGCTCGCTGGTTGGTCGACGCTGGTTGTGCTAATCTCTGGTTGGCTGCTGCTGGTTGTGCAGTTGTCTGATTGGTCATTGCTGTGCTCGCGGCTGCGTGGGCGTCGCCGAATGGTGTCTGTCTCCGTCAGATGGAACTTCTCTGCGTCAGAATAGTTGGGGGGGTGGGGCTTTCTCCTGGGCACCAATCAGATTGACTTTTAGATATATCAATCAACTATAATCTGTATAACTGTTAAAGTGATAAATATAATTGTAACTGTTACAGACTGGTAGAGTTAGACTGGTAGAGTAGAGTTAGACTGGTAGAGTTAGACTGGTAGAGTAAGACTGGTAGAGTTAGACTGGTAGAGTTAGACTGGTAGAGTTAGACTGGTAGAGTAGAGTTAGACTGGTAGAGTTAGACTGGTAGAGTTAGACTGGTAGAGTTAGACTGGTAGAGTTAGACTGGTAGAGTTAGACTGGTAGAGTTAGACTGTAGAGTTAGACTGGTAGGTAGAGTTAGACTAGACTGGTAGAGTTAGACTGGTAGAGTTAGACTGGTAGAGTTAGACTGGTAGAGTAGAGTTAGACTGGTAGAGTTAGACTGGTAGAGTTAGACTGGTAGAGTTAGACTGGTAGAGTTAGACTGGTAGAGGTAGACTGGTAGAGTTAGACTGGTAGAGTTAGAGTTAGACTGATAAAGTTAGACTGGTAGAGATAGACTGGTAGAGTTAGAGTTAGACTGATAGAGTTAGACTGGTAGAGTTAGACTGGTAGAGTTAGACTGATAGAGTTAGACTGGTAGAGTAGAGTTAGACTGGTAGAGTTAGACTGGTAGAGTTAGACTGGTAGAGTTAGACTGAGTAGAGTTAGACTGGTAGAGTTAGACTGGTAGAGTTAGACTGGTAGAGTTAGACTGGTAGAGTTAGACTGGTAGAGTTAGACTGGTAGAGTTAGACTGGTAGAGTTAGACTGGTAGAGTTAGAGTTAGACTGATAGAGTTAGACTGGTAGAGTTAGACTGGTAGAGTTAGACTGGTAGAGTTAGACTGGTAGAGTTAGACTGGTAGAGTTAGACTGGTAGAGTTAGACTGGTAGAGTTAGACTGGTAGAGTTAGACTGATAGAGTTAGACTGGTGGAGTTAGACTGGTAGAGATAGACTGGTAGAGTTAGAGTTAGACTGATAGAGTTAGACTGGTAGAGTTAGACTGGTAGAGTTAGAGTTAGACTGGTAGAGTTAGACTGATAAAGTTAGACTGGTAGAGTTGGACTGATAGAGTTAGACTGGTAGAGTTAGAGTTAGACTGGTGGAGTTAGACTGATAAAGTTAGACTGGTAGAGTTAGACTGATAGAGTTAGAGTTAGACTGATAGAGTTAGAGTTAGACTGGTGGAGTTAGACTGGTAGAGATAGACTGGTAGAGTTAGAGTTAGACTGATAGAGTTAGACTGGTAGAGTTAGACTGGTAGAGTTAGAGTTAGACTGGTAGAGTTAGACTGATAAAGTTAGACTGGTAGAGTTAGACTGGTAGAGTTAGACTGATAAAGTTAGACTGGTAGAGTTAGACTGGTAGAGTTAGACTGGTAGAGTTAGACTGGTAGAGATAGACTGGTAGAGTTAGACTGGTAGAGTTAGACTGGTAGAGTTAGACTGGTAGAGTTAGACTGGTAGAGTTAGACTGATAGAGTTAGACTGGTAGAGTAGAGTTAGACTGGTAGAGTTAGACTGGTAGAGTTAGACTGGTAGAGTTAGAGTTAGACTGGTAGAGTTGGACTGATAAAGTTAGACTGGTAGAGTTAGACTGGTAGAGTTAGACTGGTAGAGTTAGACTGGTAGAGTTAGACTGATAGAGTTAGACTGATAGAGTTAGAGTTAGACTGGTGGAGTTAGATTGGTGGAGTTAGACTGATAGAGTTAGACTGGTAGAGTTAGACTGGTAGAGATAGACTGGTAGAGTTAGACTGGTAGAGTTAGACTGGTAGAGTTAGACTGGTAGAGTTAGACTGATAGAGTTAGACTGGTAGAGTTAGACTGGTAGAGTTAGACTGATAGAGTTAGACTGGTAGAGTTAGACTGGTAGAGTTAGACTGATAGAGTTAGACTGGTAGAGTTAGACTGGTAGAGTTAGACTGGTAGAGTTAGACTGATAGAGTTAGACTGGTAGAGTTAGACTGGTGATAAAGTTAGACTGGTAGAGTTAGACTGATAGTAGAGTTAGACTGGTAGAGTTAGACTGGTAGAGTTAGACTGGTAGTTAGACTGGTAGAGTTAGACTGGTAGAGTTAGACTGGTAGAGTAGAGTTAGACTGGTAGAGTTAGACTGGTAGAGTTAGACTGGTAGAGTTAGACTGGTAGAGTTAGACTGGTAGAGTTAGACTGGTAGAGTTAGACTGGTAGAGTTAGAGTTAGACTGATAAAGTTAGACTGGTAGAGTTAGACTGGTAGAGTTAGACTGGTAGAGTTAGACTGGTAGAGTTAGACTGGTAGAGTTAGACTGGTAGAGTTAGACTGGTAGAGTTAGACTGATAGAGTTAGACTGGTGGAGTTAGACTGGTAGAGATAGACTGGTAGAGTTAGAGTTAGACTGATAGAGTTAGACTGGTAGAGTTAGACTGGTAGAGTTAGACTGATAGAGTTAGACTGATAGAGTTAGACTGGTAGAGTTAGACTGGTAGAGTTAGACTGATAGAGTTAGACTGGTAGAGTTAGACTGGTAGAGTTAGACTGGTAGAGTTAGACTGGTTAGAGTTAGACTGGTAGAGTTAGACTGATAGAGTTAGACTGGTAGAGTTAGACTGGTAGAGTTAGACTGGTAGAGTTAGACTGGTAGAGTTAGACTGGTAGAGTTAGACTGGTAGAGTTAGACTGGTAGAGTTAGACTGGTAGAGTTAGACTGGTAGAGTTAGACTGGTAGAGTTAGACTAGAGTTAGACTGGTGGAGTTAGACTGGTAGAGTTAGACTGGTAGAGTTAGAGTTAGACTAGAGTTAGAGTTAGACTGGTAGAGTTAGACTGTAGAGTTAGACTGTAGAGTTAGACTGGTAGAGTTAGACTAGAGTTAGACTGGTAGAGTTAGACTGGTAGAGTTAGACTAGAGTTAGACTGGTAGAGTTAGACTGGTAGAGTTAGACTGGTAGAGTTAGACTGGTAGAGTTAGAGTTAGACTGGTAGAGTTAGACTGATAGAGTTAGACTGGTAGAGTTAGACTGGTAGAGTTAGACTGGTAGAGTTAGACTTAGACTGACTAGAGTTAGACTGAGTTAGAGTTAGACTGGTAGAGTTAGACTGGTTAGACTGGTAGAGTTAGACTGGTAGAGTTAGACTGGTAGAGTTAGAGTTAGACTAGACTGTAGAGTTAGACTGGTAGAGACTGATAGAGTTAGACTGAGTTAGAGTTAGACTGGTAGACTGGTAGAGTTAGACTGGTAGAGTTAGACTGAGTTACTGGTAGAGTTAGACTAGAGTTAGAGTTAGACTGGTAGAGTTAGACTGGTAGAGTTAGACTGAGTTAGACTGGTAGAGTTAGACTGGTAGAGTTAGACTGGTAGAGTTAGACTGGTAGAGTTAGACTGGTAGAGTTAGACTGGTAGAGTTAGACTGGTAGAGTTAGACTGGTAGAGTTAGACTGGTAGAGTTAGACTGATAGAGTTAGACTGGTAGAGTAGAGTTAGACTGGTAGAGTTAGACTGGTAGAGTTAGACTGGTAGAGTTAGACTGATAGAGTTAGACTGGTAGAGTTAGACTGATAGAGTTAGACTGGTAGAGTTAGACTGGTAGAGTTAGACTGGTAGAGAGTTAGTTAGACTGAGTTAGAGTTAGACTGGTAGAGTTAGACTGGTAGAGTTAGACTGGTAGAGTTAGACTGGTAGAGTTAGACTGGTAGAGTTAGACTGGTAGAGTTAGACTGGTAGAGTTAGACTGGTAGGTAGAGTTAGACTGGTAGAGTTAGACTGGTAAAGTTAGACTGGTAGAGTTAGACTGGTAGAGTTAGACTGGTAGAGTTAGACTGGTAGAGTTAGACTGGTAGACTGGTAGAGTTAGAGTTAGACTGGTAGAGTTAGACTGATAGAGTTAGACTGGTAGAGTTAGACTGGTAGAGTTAGACTGATAGAGTTAGACTGGTAGAGTTAGACTGGTAGAGTTAGACTGGTAGAGTTAGAGTTAGACTGATAGAGTTAGACTGGTAGAGTTAGACTGATAGAGTTAGACTGATAGAGTTAGACTGATAGAGTTAGACTGGTAGAGTTAGACTGGTAGAGTTAGACTGGTAGAGTTAGACTGGTAGAGTTAGACTGGTAGAGTTAGACTGGTAGAGTTAGACTGATAGAGTTAGACTGGTAGAGTTAGACTGGTAGAGTTAGACTGGTAGAGTTAGACTGGTAGAGTTAGAGAGTTAGACTGGTAGAGTTAGACTGGTAGAGTTAGACTGGTAGAGTTAGACTGGTAGAGTTAGACTGGTAGAGTTAGACTGGTAGAGTTAGACTGGTAGACTGGTTAGAGTTAGAGTTAGACTGTTAGACTGGTTAGACTGTTAGAGTTAGACTGGTAGAGTTAGACTGATAGAGTTAGACTGGTAGAGTTAGACTGGTAGAGTTAGACTGGTAGAGTTAGACTGGTAGAGTTAGACTGAGTAGAGTTAGACTGATAGAGACTGGTAGAGTTAGACTGGTAGAGTTAGACTAGACTGGTAGAGTTAGACTTAGAGTTAGACTGGTAGAGTTAGACTGGTAGAGTTAGACTGGTAGAGTTAGACTGGTAGAGTTAGACTGGTAGAGTTAGACTGGTAGAGTTAGACTGGTAGAGTTAGACTGGTAGAGTTAGACTGGTAGAGTTAGACTGGTAGAGTTAGACTGGTAGAGTTAGACTGGTAGAGTTAGAGTTAGACTGGTAGAGTTAGACTGGTAGAGTTAGACTGGTAGAGTTAGACTGGTAGAGTTAGACTGGTAGAGTTAGACTGGTAGAGTTAGACTGGTAGAGTTAGACTGGTAGAGTTAGACTGGTGAACCTTCGGTTGATGGTTGCTGTTCCATCCGTAATAAGCCCTTCTCCTGTTGGCGTGACGACCGTGGAGCGTGGGCGGGGTTCTGGGCGTAGCTCAGTGTGTTGCCACGGGGACTGGATCTGGGCGGAGTCTGTCTGGTCGGTGAGCGGACCGCTGATGGTCCGACGGCGATTCATGATATCATCATCAGACCCGAGACCACCTGACCCGGCCTGACGACGCAACGCCGCCGGACTAACCTGGCGGATTATACACACATTACACATGAGACCCCAGACCACCTGACCCGGCCTGGCGATGATTACACATGAGACCCCAGACCACCTGACCCGGCCTGGCGATGATTACACATGGGGTGGGATTGGCCCCTAGGGTAGGGGTCTGTGGGTGGGTTTGGCCCCTAGGGTCGGGGTCTGTGGGTGGGATTAGCCCCTAGGGTAGGGGTCTGTGGGTGGGTTTGGCCCCTAGGGTCGGGGTCTGTGGGTGGGTTTGGCCCCTAGGGTAGGGTCTGTGGGTGGGATTGACCCCTAGGGTAGGGGTCTGTGGGCGGGATTGGCCCCTAGGGTAGGGGTCTGTGGGTGGGCTTGGCCCCTAGGGTAGGAGGCTGTGGGTGGGTTTGGCCCCTAGGGTAGGGGTCTGTGGGGCGGGATTGGCCCCTAGGGTAGGGGTCTGTGGGTGGGCTTGGCCCCTAGGGTAGGGGGCTGTGGGTGGGTTTGGCCCCTAGGGTAGGGGTCTGTGGGTGGGTTTGGCCCCTAGGGTAGGGGTCTGTGGGCGGGATTGGCCCCTAGGGTAGGGGTCTGTGGGTGGGATTGACCCCTAGGGTAGGGGTCTGTGGGTGGGCTTGGCCCCTAGGGTAGGGTCTGTGGGTGGGCTTGGCCCCTAGGGTAGGGTCTGTGGGTGGGTTTGGCCCCTAGGGTAGGGGTCTGTGGGTGGGCTTGGCCCCTAGGGTAGGGTCTGTGGGTGGGTTTGGCCCCTAGGGTAGGGGTCTGTGGGTGGGTTTGGCCCCTAGGGTAGGGGTCTGTGGGTGGGATTGGCCCCTAGGGTAGGGGTCTGTGGGTGGGCTTGGCCCCTAGGGTAGGGTCTGTGGGTGGGCTTGGCCCCTAGGGTAGGGTCTGTGGGTGGGTTTGGCCCCTAGGGTAGGAGTCTGTGGGTGGGCTTGGCCCCTAGGGTAGGGTCTGTGGGTGGGTTTGGCCCCTAGGGTAGGGTCTGTGGGTGGGCTTGGCCCCTAGGGTTGGGGTCTGTGGGTGGGATTGGCCCCTAGGGTTGGGGGCTTTGACCCCTAGGGTAGGGGGTTTTGACCCCTAGGGTTGGGTCCTTTGACCCCTAGGGTAGGGGGCTTTGACCCCTAGGGTAGGGGGCTTTGACCCCTAGGGTTGGGGGCTTTGACCCCTAGGGTAGGGGGCTTTGACCCCTAGGGTAGGTGGCTTTGACCTCTAAGGTAGGGAGGGGGCTTTGACCATGTCTGGTTTAGCGGTTGGAACTAGTTTGGTCCAATCAGATGTTGGGTCCTATATTAATGAATATAATCTGAATCCTATTCATTAAAATGGCCAATTTGGGTGCAATCAATTAGCTTAATTTGTCAGAGGTTTATTGTATCTGAACATGAGATGGTGGGTGTTGAAGACAGACAGACAGACAGACAGACTGACTGACCTGTGTAGGGTTGAGGTAGCTGCCTCTGCCACCCATGGTTCTGGGCAGGGTCTTGGCCCCTCCCCCTCCAGGACCAACTCCTCCCATCGATGTCTCCAACATGGCGGCGATGCTCCGGACGCTCCCCCCCGCCCCCTCTGACCTCACCAGCCCCCCCTCCCCCCTCCTCTCCGCCAGCCCTCCACAGTCGCTGGCTCTCCTCTCCCTGATCCCTACTACCCCCAGCCCCTCCCCCAGCCCGTCGCCCCCGGAGATGGAGGAACACGACCGTTTGGGCGGAGTCGGGGGCCGGCCTTTCCTCCTGGGCCGCAGCGTGACTGATGATTGGCTGCGGTTGACAGTTGCGTCATTGGGGTCGGAGCGTTGAGCCGAGCTGCTGCGGCAGACCGTGGCGTATCTAGGGGCGAAGTCTGTAACTGAGAGGGCATCGGCTTCGTACCCCGAGTAGCCAATCAGGCTGTGAGTTCGCCGATGCTCCTCCTCCATTGGCAGACAGAGTAAAGGAACAGACACACCCCCTTCTTGGACTGGCGAATCAGCTGGCGGGGGCTGGGTGGAGGGGTGGGCTCGAGCCTTGTGGGTCTTTGTGGGAGTGTGAGGTGGGGAGGGTGTGTGTGTTGGGGACTCAATCCCTGGCCGCGGTTTAGTGAGGGGGGGCCTCTGACCCCTCCCAGTGGAGGGAAGTGGGGTAGAGGGGGGAGGAGTGGAGGAGGATGGAGGGGTGGAGCCAGAAGGAGGGGTAGAAGGCTGAGAGATACTCTCTCCTCTCTGGAACTTCCCCAGTCTCCTCACTGCTAACATCATCTTCTTTTGGTGGCCTGGGAGAGAGAAAGACAGAGAGAGAGACAGATACAGAGAGACATAGAGCGAGAGAGACACAGAGACAGAGAGAGACAGAGAGACACACACAGAGAGAGAGAAAGAGAGACAGAGAGACATAGAGCAAGAGAGAGAGAGAGACAGAGAGACACACACAGAGAGAGAGAAAGCGAGACAGAGAGACACAAACAGAGAGAGCGAGAGAGAAAGAGAGAGAGAGACAGAGCGAGAGAGACACAGTGAGAGGTAGAGAGAGACAGAGACAGAGGGAGAGAGAGAGGCAGAGAGAGAGACAGAGAGACACACAGAGAGAGGCCGACAGAGACAGAGACAGAGCAAGAAAGAGACAGAGAGAAGCAGAGAGAAAGAAAGAGAGCGAGAAACAGACAGAGACAGAGCGAGAGACACACACACAGAGAGAGAGTGAGACAGACAGACACAGAGAGACGGGGGAGTAAAATAGTAAAATGTACAACATTTCAACATCTTCTCATATTCAACCATCCCTCTAAAATGTAAGGTGTTCCGCAGGCGTTTGGAGTCTTGATATTGCTTTAATACATGGTACCCTTAAAACATCTCTGATAATCTGTCTCTCTGTGTCCTTTAAAACATCTCTGATAATCTGTCTCTCTGTGTCCTTTAAAACATCTCTGATAATCTGTCTCTCTGTGTCCTTTAAAACATCTCTGATAATCTGTCTCTCTGTGTCCTTTAAAACATCTCTGATAATCTGTCTCTCTGTGTCCTTTAATATATCTCTGATAATCTGTCTCTCTGTGTCCTTTAATATATCTCTGATAATCTGTCTCTCTGTGTCCTTTAAAACATCTCTGATAATCTGTCTCTCTGTGTCCTTTAAAACATCTCTGATAATCTGTCTCTCTGTGTCCTTTAAAACATCTCTGATAATCTGTCTCTCTGTGTCCTTTAATATATCTCTGATAATCTGTCTCTCTGTGTCCTTTAATATATCTCTGATAATCTGTCTCTCTGTGTCCTTTAAAACATCTCTGATAATCTGTCTCTCTGTGTCCTTTAAAACATCTCTGATAATCTGTCTCTCTGTGTCCTTTAATACATCTCTGATAATCTGTCTCTCTGTGTCCTTTAAAACATCTCTGATAATCTGTCTCTCTGTGTCCTTTAATATATCTCTGATAATCTCTCTCTCTGTGTCCTTTAATATATCTCTGATAATCTGTCTCTCTGTGTCCTTTAATATATCTCTGATAATCTGTCTCTCTGTGTCCTTTAAAATATCTCCGATAATCTGTCTCTCTGTGTCCTTTAAAACATCTCTGATAATCTGTCTCTCTGTGTCCTTGAATACATCTCTGATAATCTGTCTCTCTGTGTCCTTTAATATATCTCTGATAATCTGTCTCTCTGTGTCCTTTAAAACATCTCTGATAATCTGTCTCTCTGTGTCCTTTAATATATCTCTGATAATCTGTCTCTCTGTGTCCTTTAAAACATCTCTGATAATCTGTCTCTCTGTGTCCATGTATCTAGAACCTTTCAAGCTACCCAGCTTGGTGATGTCTATCTCCTGTGTGTCCTACCAGCTTGGTGATGTCTATCTCCTGTGTGCCCTACCAGCTTGGTGATGTCTATCTCCTACCAGCTTGGTGATGTCTATCTCCTGTGTGCCCTACCAGCTTGGTGATGTCTATCTCCTGTGTGTCCTACCAGCTTGGTGATGTCTATCTCTCTCCTACCAGCTTGGTGATGTCTATCTCCTGTGTGTCCTACCAGCTTGTGTGATCCTACCCTTGTGTGTCTATCTCCTACCAGCTTGGTGATGTCTATCTCCTACCAGCTTGGTGATGTCTATCTCCTACCAGCTTGGTGATGCCCTACCAGCTTGGTGATGTCTATCTCCTACCAGCTTGGTGATGTCTATCTCCTGTGTGTCCTACCAGCTTGGTGATGTCTATCTCCTACCAGCTTGGTGATGTCTATCTCCTGTGTGTCCTACCAGCTTGGTGATGTCTATCTCCTACCAGCTTGGTGATGTCTATCTCCTGTGTGTCCTACCAGCTTGGTGATGTCTATCTCCTGTGTGTCCTACCAGCTTGGTGATGTCTATCTCCTACCAGCTTGGTGATGTCTATCTCCTGTGTGTCCTACCAGCTTGGTGATGTCTATCTCCCGTGTGTCCTACCAGCTTGGTGATGTCTATCTCCTGTGTGTCCTACCAGCTTGGTGATGTCTATCTCCCGTGTGTCCTACCCAGCTTGGTGATGCCAATCTCCTTCAGGTCCTCCCAGCTGATCTCAGTGATGAAGTCGATGTTGTCATATCCATTTTGCACCAGAACCTGGTAGTACTGGTTCAGCCCAATCGCTGACAACCACTCTGCCAGGCTGGCCATACACACAGAACCACACACACACACACACACACACACACACACACACACACACACACACACACACACACACACACACACACACACACACACACACACACACACACACACACAGAGATATTAGGACATATACACATGTGTTCATATGTATTTAGTATGATTACTCAAATGTATAATATTGGTATATTCCAGAGTATCCTCATTAATATCAGTATGGCCCAGAATATCCTCATTAATATTGGTATGGCCCAGAGTATCCTTATTAATATTGGTATGGCCCAGAGTATCCTCATTAATATTGGTGTGGCCCAGAGTATCCTCATTAATATTGGTATGGCCCAGAGTATCCTCATTAATATTGGTATATTCCAGAGTATCCTCATTAATATTGGTATCATTAATATCAGTATGGCCCAGAGTATCCTCATTTATATTGGTATGGCCCAGAATATCCTCACTAATATTGGTATCATTAATATCAGTATGGCCCAGAATACCCTCATTAATATTACTATGGCCCAGAGTATCATCATTAATATTGGTATGGCCCAGAGTATCCTCATTAATATTGGTATGGCCCAGAATATCCTCATTAATATTGATATGGCCCAGAGTATCCTCATTAATATTGGTATGGCCCAGAGTATCCTCATTAATATTGGTATGGCCCAGAATATCCTCATTAATATTGGTATGGCCCAGAGTATCCTCATTAATATTGGTGTGGCCCAGAATATCCTCATTTCCGGCGCCGAGAGAGATGGCCGCCTCGCTTCGCGTTCCTAGGAAACTATGCAGTTTTTTGTTTTTTTACGTGTTATTTCTTACATTAGTACCCCAGGTCATCTTAGGTTTCATTACATACAGTCGAGAAGAACTACTGAATATAAGATCAGCGTCAACTCACCATCAGTACGACCAAGAATATGTTTTTCGCGACGCGGATCCTGTGTTCTGCCTTTCAAACAGGACAACGGAGTGGATTCCATGCAGCGACCCAAAAAAACGACTCCGAAAAAGAGGGAAACGAGGCGGTCTTCTGGTCAGACTCTGGAGACGGGCACACCGTGCACCACTCCCTAGCATTCTTCTTGCCAATGTCCAGTCTCTTGACAACAAGGTTGATGAAATCCGAGCAAGGGTAGCATTCCAGAGGGACATCAGAGACTGTAACGTTCTTTGCTTCACGGAAACATGGCTCACTGGAGAGACGCTATCCGAGGCGGTGCAGCCAACGGGTTTCTCCACGCATCGCGCCGACAGAAACAAACATCTTTCTGGTAAGAAGAGGGGCGGGGGCGTATGCCTTATGGCCAACGTGACATGGTGTGATGAAAGAAACATACAGGAACTCAAATCCTTCTGTTCACCTGATTTAGAATTCCCCACAATCAAATGTAGACCGCATTATCTACCAAGAGAATTCTCTTCGATTATAATCACAGCCGTATATATCCCCCAAGCAGACACATCGATGGCTCTGAACGAACTTTATTTAACTCTCTGCAAACTGGAAACGATTTATCCGGAGGCTGCATTCATTGTAGCTGGGGATTTTAACAAGGCTAATCTGAAAACAAGACTCCCTAAATTTTATCAGCATATCGATTGCGCAACCAGGGGTGGAAAGACCTTGGATCATTGTTACTCTAACTTCCGCGACGCATATAAGGCCCTGCCCCGCCCCCCTTTCGGAAAAGCTGACCACGTCTCCATTTTGTTGATCCCTGCCTACAGACAGAAACTAAAACAAGAGGCTCCCACGCTGAGGTCTGTCCAACGCTGGTCCGACCAAGCTGACTCCACACTCCAAGACTGCTTCCATCACGTGGACTGGGACATGTTTCGTATTGCGTCAGATAACAATATTGACGAATACGCTGATTCGGTGAGCGAGTTCATTAGAACGTGCATTGAAGATGTCGTTCCCATAGCAACGATTAAAACATTCCCTAACCAGAAACCGTGGATTGATGGCAGCATTCGCGTGAAACTGAAAGCGCGAACCACTGCTTTTAATCAGAGCAAGGTGACTGGTAACATGACTGAATACAAACAGTGCAGCTATTCCCTCCGCAAGGCTATCAAACAAGCTAAGCGTCAGTACAGAGACAAAGTAGAATCTCAATTCAACGGCTCAGACACAAGAGGCATGTGGCAGGGTCTACAGTCAATCACGGACTACAGGAAGAAACCCAGCCCAGTCACGGACCAGGATGTCTTGCTCCCAGGCAGACTAAATAACTTTTTGCCCGCTTTGAGGACAATACAGTGCCACTGACACGGCCTGCAATGAAAACATGCGGTCTCTCCTTCACTGCAGCCGAGGTGAGTAAGACATTTAAACGTGTTAACCCTTGCAAGGCTGCAGGCCCAGACGGCATCCCCAGCCGCGCCCTCAGAGCATGCGCAGACCAGCTGGCCGGTGTGTTTACGGACATATTCAATCAATCCCTATACCAGTCTGCTGTTCCCACATGCTTCAAGAGGGCCACCATTGTTCCTGTTCCCAAGAAAGCTAAGGTAACTGAGCTAAACGACTACCGCCCCGTGGCCCAGAGTATCCTCATTAATATTGGTATGGCCCAGAATATCCTCATTAATATTGGTATGGCCCAGAATATCCTCATTAATATTGGTATGGCCCAGAATATCCTCATTAATATTGGTATGGCCCAGAATATCCTCATTAATATTGGTATGGCCCAGAATATCCTCATTAATATTGGTATGGCCCAGAGTGTCTGGAAGACACATATCAAATGTCTCAAGACATGGCATGGAGTCTTCAACATGTGTCTTCAGACGTATTGTGTCTCAAGACAAAGGTGGTGGCTCGGAATGTGTTCTTACTGGTTTGTGGTCAGGTAGCCAGTCACCAGACGGCAGTTTGCTGATCTCTGATGTCATCTTCTTACGATGGCCTGGTTTAGTTACACCGATTGCTGTCAGGTCCTACACAAACAGACACACACACACACAAAAACAGACACACACACACACAGAAACAGACACACACACACACACACACACACACACACAAAAAACACACACACAAACAACACACACACACACAAAACAGACACACACACACACACACAAACACACACAAAAACAGACACACACACACACACACACACACACACACACACACACACACACACACACACACACACACACACACACACACACACACACAGTTAACACACACTCATCCTCTCTCACACACCTCACTGATGTACATGAATAAACATTAGCTTTATGCAAATGAAGCGGTAAATAATAGTGATGCGTGATTGGCAACTCAGAGTGGGTCAGAGGTCACAGAGACAGGAGGGTCATGATGACATCACCAGGTCAGGGGTCAGGAGGAGGCCACGCCCCCACAGATAGGACATACGGGATGCCGGGGTAGAGGTTGGGATGACACGTGGTGTAGGGGTCAGAGGTCATCTTACCTCGGGGGTCATGTGGCCTATGGTGTCTAGGTCATAGCCAGCGGTGAGGAGGTGAGTGGTGTAGAACTGCAGCTGACACTCAGTCAACCAGGTCACTACCGCCTCACTCTAGAACACAGAACACTCTCATTGTTCTAGAACATACACTCAGCTCTACACTGTAGAACACACACTCAGCTCTACACTGTAGAACACACACTCAGCTCTAGAACACACACTCAGCTCTAGAACAATCTAGAACACACACAGCTCTACACTGTAGAACACACACTCAGCTCTAGAACACTGTAGAACACACACTCAGCTCTACACTGTAGAACATACACTCAGCTCTACACTGTAGTACACACACTCAGCTCTACACTGTAGAACACATACTCAGATCTAGAACACTGTAGAACACACACTCAGCTCTAGAACAATCTAGAACACACACAGCTCTACACTGTAGAACACACACTCAGCTCTAGAACACTGTAGAACACACACTCAGGTCTACACTGTAGAACACACACTCAGCTCTAGAACACTGTAGAACACACACTCAGCTCTAGAAAAGTGTAGAACACACACTCAGCTCTAGAACACTGTAGACACACACTCAGCTCTAGAACACTATAGAACACACACAGCTCTACACTGTAGAACACACACTCTGCTCTAGAACACTGTAGAATACACACTCAGCTCTAGAACACTCTAGAACACACACTCAGCTCTAGAACACTGTAGAACACACACTCAGCTCTAGAGCACTGTAGAACACACACTCAACTCTACACTGTAGAACACACACTCAACTATAGAACACAGATTTAGCTCTAGAACACTCTAGAACACACACTCAGCTCTAGAACACTGTAGAACACATACTCAGCTCTAGAACACACACTCAGCTCTACACTGTAGAACACACACTCAGCTCTAGAACACTGTAGAACACACACTCAGCTCTACACTGTAGAACACACACTCAGCTCTACATTGTAGAACACACACTGAAGACTAGAACTATCAGCATTCTCAGAGCTCTTCAACCGAACACTCTCATCGTTCTAGAACACAGAATATTCTCAGAGCTCTAGAACATAGATACCAGAGTTCTAGAACAGGGTGGGGGAGGGAGGAGGGAGTCCAGAGGCTCTGTATGTCTCTGTGAGGTCAGGTGACACAGCTCAGCTCAGTGATTGGTTGTTAGGGTTAGACTGACATCCTTTACCCCCAGGGGGCAGTAGAGATGCCATCTAATCAGGGGGAGAACAACTGCCCCCTCTCGTTGAAGCCACGGAGGTTCAAGCCCGACCGCAGTATTGCAGGCCTTGTAAGTAGAAAACAGTATCCCCAATTATAGTGAACGGAAAAATGGCAATCTTCATTTTAAAAAATTATCACGGTACCAAATATTGCTTCTAATACACCAGAAGTATGTCCTTGAACCGATTATTGTACAAATTGTACACATAATAAGTTGTAAGGGTAATTGTAGCTACTAATGGCAGCTTGCAGTACCCTGGTCGGCCTTCAACTTGAGTTACTCAATGACAGGGGTCAACACTGAGACAGCCTGCAACGCCACTTACTGAATGAGGACTAACTGCACATGTTCTGTATCCAGGAGACTCTAGTTCAGGAAGTGGACAAACCTGGCCTTCAAATAGGTTACTGAGTCTTCCCATAGGAATGAATGGGGTCACATGATCGATGGCTTT